>NW_026638628.1:0-401 GCF_028554395.1 Pezoporus wallicus
TCAGAACTCCAAAACAGACCCAAAACAGGCCAAAAACAACCCCAAAACCACCCCAAGCCTACCTTGTCCTGCTTCTCCTGTGGCATACATGGTCAGAACCCCAAAACAGCTGCAATACAGGATAAAAGCAACCCCAAACCATTCAAAACAGACCCAAAACACCCTAAACCAGGTGTCTGCTTCTCCTTATCAACGGTTAGTGCCTTTGTTCTGCTTAGTAGGCATGATAGGTACAGACCATACTTTTGTTTTAGCAAGTGAATTCCTCTAACCCCCTTGTACAACCCCATTGTACAACCCCCCTGTACATTGGTTAACCCTGTATCAGATGGACGGATAGATGGATGGATGGATGGGTGATGGATGAATGGATGGATGATGGCTTCGTGATGGATGGATGA
>NW_026638629.1:0-397 GCF_028554395.1 Pezoporus wallicus
ATAATGGATCTCTATGAGGCTATAATGGGGCTCTATGAGGCAATAATGGGGCTCTAAGACGCAATCATGGGGCACTATGAGGCAATAATGGGGCTCTATGGGGCAATAGTGGGGCTCTATGATGCAATAATGGGGCTCTATGAGGCAATAATGGGGCTCTATGGGGCTATAATGGGGCACTATGGTGCAATAATGCGGCTCTATGGGGTTATAGTGGGGCTCTATGACTCAATAATGGGGCTGTATGAGGCAATAATGGGGCTCTATGACACAATAATGGGGTTCTATGAGGATATAATGAGGCTCTATGACACAATAATGGGGCTCTATGGGGTTATAATGGGGCAGTATGATGCAATAATGGGGCTCTGTGAGGCAATAATGGGGCTCTATAAGG
>NW_026638630.1:0-4017 GCF_028554395.1 Pezoporus wallicus
CCATCACCCCACTGCCCCCCCCCATTGCCCCCATTGATCTCCATTGCCCCCATTACCCCATTGACCCCCATTGAACCCCATTCCCCCATCACACCCATTCCCCCCATTGCCCCACTGCCCCCCATCACCCCACTGCCCCCCATCACCCCACTGCCCCCATGGCCCCACTGCCCCCCATTCCCCCCCATCGCCCCCCATCACCCCCCTGCCCCCCATCGCCCCATTGCCCCCCATTGCCCCATTGCCCCCCATCGCCCCACTGCCCCCCATCGCCCCATTGCCCCCCATTGCCCCATTGCCCCCCATGGCCCTCACTGTAGTCCCGCAGGCGCCTCTCGTCCTGCAGCACGCGGCCCTGGTAAATGAGGCGCTGCTTCTCGGGGGCGATGCCCACGGCGCCGGCGATGCGGGCCTTGAAATCCCGCACCGAGATCTGGGGGGCAATGGGGGTCAATGGGGGCAATGGGGGTAATGGGGGTAATGGGGGTAATGGGGGTAATGGGGGTAATGGGGGTAATGGGGGCAATGGGGGCAATGGGGGCAATGGGGGCAATGGGGGCAATGGGGGCGATGGGGGGCAATGGGGACAATGGGGGTAATGGGGGTAATGGGGGCAATGGGGGCAATGGGGGTAATGGGGGCAATGGGGGCAATGGGGGTAATGGGGGCAATGGGGGTAATGGGGGCAATGGGGGGCAATGGGGGTAATGGGGGTAATGGGGGTAATGGGGGCAATGGGGGTCAATGGGGGGTAATGGGGGTCGATGGGGGACAATGGGGTCAATGGGGGGCAATGGGGGCAATGGGGGTAATGGGGGCAATGGGGGGCAATGGGGGTAATGGGGGGCAATGGGGGCAATGGGGGTAATGGGGGGCAATGGGGGTAATGGGGGTAATGGGGGCAATGGGGGGCAATGGGGGCAATGGGGGTAATGGGGGCAATGGGGGTAATGGGGGCAATGGGGGTAATGGGGGGCAATGGGGGTAATGGGGGCAATGGGGGCAATGGGGGCAATGGGGGTAATGGGGGCGATGGGGGGCAATGGGGGCAATGGGGGCAATGGGGGCAATGGGGGCAATGGGGGCAATGGGGGCAATGGATGCAATGGGGGCAATGGGGGTGCAATGGGGGTAATGGGGGTAATGGGGGCAATGGGGGCAATGGGGGTAATGGGGGTAATGGGGGTAATGGGGGTAATGGGGGCAATGGGGGCAATGGGGGTAATGGGGGTAATGGGGGTAATGGGGGCAATGGGGGTAATGGGGGTAATGGGGGTAATGGGGGCAATGGGGGTCAATGGGGGCAATGGGGGCAATGAGGGTAATGGGGGTAATGGGGGCAATGGGGGTAATGGGGGCAATGGGGGCAATGGGGGGCAATGGGGCAATGGGGGGCAATGGGGGTAATGGGGGTAATGGGGGCAATGGGGGGTAATGGGGGCAATGGGGGTAATGGGGGGCAATGGGGAGGTAGTGGGGGGCAATGGGGGGCAATGGGGAGGCAATGGGGGGTAATGGGGAGCAATGGGGAGGTAATGGGGGGCAATGGGGGATAGTGGGGGGTAATGGGGGGGTAATGGGGGGCAATGGGAGGCAATGGAGGTTGATGGGGGCAATGGGGGGCAATGGGGTCAATGGGGTCAATGGGGATCAATGGAGATAAATGGGGACCAATGGGGATGGGGTGAACAGTGATGGCGATGGGGGGGAAATCAATGGGAACCAATGGGAATTGGGGACTGGGGGCAATGGGGGCAATGGGCAATGGGGGAAATAATGGGGGCAATGGGGGATGGGGGTAATGGGGGATGGGGGCAATGGGGATGGGGGCAATGGGGTCAATGGGGTCAATGGGGATCAATGGAGATAAATGGGGACCAATGGGGATGGGGTGAACAGTGATGGCGATGGGGGGGAAATCAATGGGAACCAATGGGAATTGGGGGGAAAGGATGGGAATGGGGGGGAATCAATGGGGATGGGGGGGAAATAATGGGAACCAATGGGAATGGGGAGGGAAATGATGGGGATGGGGGGGAAATAATGGGAACCAATGGGAATGGGGGAGGGAAATGATGGGGATGGGGGGGAAATCAATGGGGATGGGGGGGAAATGATGGGAACCAATGGGAATGGGGGAGGGAAATGATGGGGATGGGGGGGGGGAAATCAATGGGGATGGGGGGGAAATAATGGGAACCAATGGGAATGGGGGAGGGAAATGATGGGGATGGGGGGGGGGAATCAATGGGGATGGGGGGGAAATAATGGGAACCAATGGGAATGGGGGAGGGAAATGATGGGGATGGGGATGGGGGGGAAATCAATGGGGATGGGGGGGAAATAATGGGAACCAATGGGAATGGGGGGAGGAAAGAATGGGAATGGGAAACGATGGGGATGGGGGAGGGGAAATAATGGGGGAGGGGGGAAACGGGGATGGGGGAGGGGGGAAACGGGGATGGGCCAAGAGGGAACCGGAAAGGGGGGGGGAGGGGGGGATGGGAACGGGACCGGGGGGGGGCTCGAACGGTCCCAACCCCCCCCCCTCACCTCCGGCTCCACCTCGAAGCTCCGCGTCTGCGAGTCCAGGGTCTTGACCAGCACCGGGAGCGGCTCCTCCGCCATGGCCCGGCCACAACGGGGTCAAACGGGGCCGGAACGGAGTCGAACGGGACCCGAACGGTCCCAAACGGGGCCCGAACGGTCTCAAACGGGGCCCGAACGGTCTCAAACGGGGCCCGAACGGTCTCAAACGGGGCCCGAACGGTCTCAAACGGGGCCCGAACGGTCCCGAACGGGGCCTGAACGGTCCCGAACGGGGCCCGAACGCTCCCGAACGGGGCCCGAACGCTCCCGAACGGAGTCAAACGGGGCCCGAACGCTCCCAAACAGGACCTGAACGCTCTCAAACGGGGCCCGAAGGGTCTCAAACGGAGCCCGAACGCTCTCAAACGGGGCCCGAAGGGCCTCAAACGGGGCCCGTACGGAGTCAAACGGGGCCCGAACGCTCCCGAACGGGGCCCGAACGCTCCCGAACGGAGTCAAACGGAGTCAAACGGAGCCCGAACGCTCTCAAACCGGGCCCGAACGCTCTCAAACCGGGCCCGAACGCTCCCAAACCGGGCCCGAACGCTCCCGAACGGGGCCAAACGGAACCCGAACGGTCCCGAACGCTCTTAAACGGGGCCCGAACGGAGTCAAACGGGGCCCGAACGGTCCGGAACGGAGCCGGAACGGTCCCGAACGCTCTCAAACGGGGCCCGAACGGGGCCAAACGGAACCCGAACGGTCCCGAACGCTCTTAAACGGGGCCCGAACGGAGTCAAACGGGGCCCGAACGGTCCGGAACGGAGCCGGAACGGTCCCGAACGCTCTCAAACGGGGCCCGAACGGGGCCAAACGGAACCCGAACGGTCCCGAACGCTCTTAAACGGGGCCCGAACGCTCCCGAACGGGGCCAAACGGAGCCGGAACGGTCCTGAACGCTCTCAAACGGGGCCCGAACGGGGCCAAACGGAACCCGAACGGTCCCGAACGCGGGCAAACGGAACCCGAACGGAGCCAAACGGAGCCCGAACGGAGTCAAACGGAGTCCGAACGGTCCCAAACGCTCTAAAACAGGACCCGAACGCTCTCAAACGGAGCCGGAACGGTCCCGAACGGGGCCCGAACGGAGTCGAACGGAGCCCGAGCGGACCCGAACGCTCTCAAACGGGGCCCGAACGCTCCCGAACGCGGCCAAACGGAACCCGAACGGGGCCAAAGGGAGCCCGAACGGAGTCAAACGGGGCCCGAACGCTCCCGAACGGGGCCCGAACGCTCCCAAACGCCCCCGAACGCTCTCAAACGGGGCCCGAACGGGGCCAAACGGGACCCGAACGGAGCCCGAACGCTCCCGAACGCCCCCAAACGGGGCCAGATGGAACCAGAACGGGGCCCGAACGCTCCCGAACGCCCCCAAACGGGTCCCAACCGCGGCCTGACCGAACGCGTCCGGACGCTGCCTCTGAGGCG
>NW_026638631.1:0-407 GCF_028554395.1 Pezoporus wallicus
TAGAATCAGTCCAGTGCCTGCTCCCTGCTGGCAGCAACACAGCACAGAATGAACAGTGGCATCTGCTCACACGGCAGAAGGACCAGCAGGGAAAGCTTGTGCTGTGTCCCTTCAGCACACAAGCAGCTTTGCAACGGGGTCACCATCATTGCAGTCTCTCCTCGGTTTCATACCTAAAAGTCCATTTGAATCCAAATTCTCAGGTGGTCTCTCTCAGCTGCCCAGCAGCACAGTGACTACAGCACGAACGTTTGGCCTCTGCTCCCACAGCAGAAGAGCCAGGATTGAAAGCTGGTGCTGGACCTGTTCAGCACACAATCCCCTTTACATTGGTGCCTCCACCGTTGCTTTCACTGCTCACTTTCATACAGGAAAAGCATTTGAATGGAATCAGTCCAGAGCCTGCC
>NW_026638632.1:0-4045 GCF_028554395.1 Pezoporus wallicus
AATGACTACCATAGATCATCAATGGCCACCATAGTCCATCAATGGCCACCATAGGCCATCGATGACATCCATTGGCCATCAATGACCTCCATTGGCCATCAATGACCTCCACTGGCAACAAATGATCTCCATTGGCCCCCAGTGACCTCCATTGGCCCCCAGTGACCTCCATAGGCCACCCATGACCTCCCTTGGCCACCAATGACCTCCATTGGCCACCAATGTGCTCCATTGGCCACCAATGATCTCCGTTGGCCACCCATGACCTCCATTCGCCCCCAATGACCTCCATTGGCCACCAATGACCTCCATTGGCCCCCAATGACCTCCATTGGCCCCCAAAGACCTCCATTGGCCACCAATGACCTCCATTGGCCTCCAAAGACCTCCATTGGCCACCAATGACCTCCATTGGCCCCCAATGTGCTCCATTGGCCACCAATGACCTCCATTGGCCCCCAATGTGCTCCATTGGCCACCAATGTGCTCCATTGGCCACCAATGACCTCCATTGGCCACCCATGACCTCCATTGGCCACCAATGACCTCCATTGGCCCCTAATGACCTCCATTGGCCACCAATGACCTCCATTGGCCCCTAATGACCTCCATAGGCCACCAATGACCTCCATTGGCCACCAATGACCTCCATTGGCCCCCAAAGACCTCCATTGGCCCCCAATGACCTCCATTGGCCCCCAATGACCTCCATTGGCCACCAATGACCTCCATTGGCCCCCAATGACCTCCATTGGCCCCCAATGTGCTCCATTGGCCACCAATGACCTCCATTGGCCCCCAATGACCTCCATTGGCCACCAATGACCTCCATTGGCCACCAATGACCTCCATTGGCCCCCAAAGACCTCCATTGGCCCCCAATGACCTCCATTGGCCCCCAATGACCTCCATAGGCCACCCATGACCTCCATTGGCCACCAATGACCTCCATTGGCCACCAATGACCTCCATTGGCCCCCAAAGACCTCCATTGGCCACCAATGTGCTCCATTGGCCACCAATGACCTCCATTGGCCCCCAAAGACCTCCATTGGCCACCAATGACCTCCATAGGCCACCCATGACCTCCATTGGCCACCAATGACCTCCATTGGCCCCCAATGACCTCCATTGGCCACCAATGACCTCCATTGGCCCCCAAAGACCTCCATTGGCCACCAATGACCTCCATTGGCCCCCAAAGACCTCCATTGGCCACCAATGTGCTCCATTGGCCACCAATGACCTCCATTGGCCCCCAAAGACCTCCATTGGCCCCCAATGACCTCCATTGGCCACCAATGACCTCCATTGGCCACCCATGACCTCCATTGGCCACCAATGACCTCCATTGGCCCCCAATGACCTCCATTGGCCCCCAATGACCTCCATTGGCCACCAATGACCTCCATTGGCCCCCAAAGACCTCCATTGGCCCCCAATGACCTCCATTGGCCCCCAATGACCTCCATTGGCCCCCAATGACCTCCATTGGCCCCCAAAGACCTCCATTGTCCCCCAATGACCTCCATTGGCCACCAATGACCTCCATTGGCCCCCAATGACCTCCATTGGCCACCAATGACCTCCATTGGCCACCAATGGCCACGCTGCTCCCACCTGGGGTCCACGCGCTCCAAGGGCACCCTCAGCCTCGCCGCCACCTCCTCGGGGGTCTCGCTGCCCTCGGAGATGATGCCCACAGCGGCCGCGATGGCCTTGGCCGTGATGGGGTGGTCCCCGGTCACCATGATCACCTATGGGGGGGGGGCAAGGGGTGGGAGGAGGCAGTGTGGGCAGCAATGACCCCATATCCCATACCCCACATCACATACGCCATATCCCATACCCCACATCCCATATCCCATATCCCATACCCCATATCCCATACCCCACATCCCATATGCCATATCCCATACCCCACATCCCATACCCCACATCCCATACCCCATATCCCATACCCCATATCCCATACCCCATATCCCATACCCCACATCCCATACCCCATATCCCATACCCCACATCCCATACCCCATATCCCATACCCCACATCCCATACCCCATATCCCATACCCCATATCCCATACCCCATATCCCATACCCCACATCCCATACCCCATATCCCATACCCCACATCCCATACCCCATATCCCATACCCCACATCACATACGCCATATCCCATACCCCACATCCCATACCCCATATCCCATACCCCATATCCCATACCCCATATCCCATACCCTATATCCCATACCCTATATCCCATACCCTATATCCCATAACCTGTATCCCATACCCCATATCCCATACCCTATATCCCATACCCTATATCCCATATATCCCATACCCCATATCCCATACCCCACATCCCATACCCCATATCCTATATCCCAAACCCCATATCCCATATCTCATATCCCATATCAGATACATCATACCCTATATCCCATACCCCATATTCCATACTCCAAACCCCATTCCCCATACCCCATACCCCATATTCTGTACAACATATCCCATACCCCATATCCTATACCCCGTACCCCATATCCTATACCCCATATCTCATATCCTATATCCCATACCCCATTAAACCCCATTATAACCCAATTGTAACTAACTCTAACCATAACCATGACCATAACCATAACCGTAACCGTAGCCCTAACCCATGTTATCCCCCATTATACCCCATTATCCCCCTTAATAACCCCATTATAACCCCATTATCCCCCATTATAACCCCATTATCCCCCATTATAACCCCATTATCCCCCATTATAACCCCATTAAACCCCATTATAACCCAATTGTAACTAACTCTAACCATAACCATGACCATAACCATAACCGTAACCGTAGCCCTAACCCATGTTATCCCACATTATACCCCATTATCCCCCTTAATAACCCCATTATAACCCTCTTATCCCCCTTTATCCCCATTATTATCCCATTACAACCCCATTATACCCCCATTATCCCCCATTATAACCCCAATAAACCCCATTATAACCCAATTGTAACTAACTCAACCATAACCATGACCATAACCATAACCGTAACCGTAGCCCAACCCATGTTATCCCCCATTATACCCCATTATCCCTCTAATAACCCCATTATAACCCCATTATCCCCATTTTATTTTGTATTTTTCTGTGGGAGAGAAAACTGTTGGCCTGATTTCAGCAAGTTCTCAAAAAGGAAGACATGAATAAGTGGGAGGAAATATTACAGATATTTGTAACAATTTTTCCCAGACTTATTCCTGAACAGCAATCAGGAAAAAAAAAAAAAAAAATGACCTTTTTCTTTATAAGATTATAAGAATAGTTATCTATCTTCTAAATTAGCCAAAGGAACTGATCTGCATGTGGTTGTCCAAGCACTAAATACAGGACAGAGTATTGCCTTTTCTCTTTAGAGGGGCCTTAAAATACAATTTTTCTTTTTCCTCTTCACCTTCCTACTTCTTCATGACTGTGTCCATCTATAACTCTAGATCTTTTGCATTTATGAACTCAGTAACTATTATCACTTGTGTCATAGGGTCAGTGGACAGGACAGTTTATAATACAGTATCATTTTCTGGAGGGTGAAAAGAACACCATATCTTATTTTCAGCAAAAAGACTAAAGCAAGGTGATAAAAGCCATTATATTTCCTCAACTTTAACTCCACATCTGGCATCATTTTACACTGGCCTCACAACTTGCTCTCTTCTACAAACATTAGAGATACTTCCTGTGACTATGGCAGACATCTGCCAATGCTGCAAGTGCTTTTGTCCCTAGAGAGGATGGCTTCACCTCACTTTTTTTTAGAGGGACAGGCTGCCTGGATATATTTCTACTTGCTGTGTCTGGCCAGAAAAGGAACTGCTGATTTAAGCCTGTTTCCTGTTCATCAGATACACCGATCAGCAAAAATCATTAGAACAGATGTTACTATCTGTTAGTGGCTTTAAAAGTGAAGACACTGGTGAGCTGAACTACTTTGTACAAATTTCAGGATGTGGAATGATCTAATGCATGTCATTTT
>NW_026638633.1:0-405 GCF_028554395.1 Pezoporus wallicus
AACCGAGAAGAGACTGCAATGATGGTGACACCGTTGCAAAGCTGCTTGTGTGCTGAAGAGGCCCAGCACTAGCTTTCCCTGCTGGTCCTTCTACTGTGGGAGCAGATGCCACTGTTCATTCTGTGCTCACTGTGTGGCAGCCAGCAGAGAGCAGGCTCTGGACTGATTTCATTCAAATGCTTTTCCTGTATGAATGTGAGCAGTGAAAGCAACGATGGAGGCACCAATGTAAAGGTGATTGTGTGCTGAACAGGTCCAGCACCAGCTTTCAATCCTGGCTCTTCTGCTGTGGGAGCAGCGGCCAAACGTTCGTGCTGTACTCACTGTGCTTCAGGGCAGCTGACAGAGTCCACCTGAGAATTTGGATTCAAATGGACTTTTAGGTATGAAACCGAGAAGAGACTG
>NW_026638634.1:0-3955 GCF_028554395.1 Pezoporus wallicus
TGGCTCTTCTGATCTGGAGCAGAAGCCAGACGTTCGTGCACTAATCGTTCTGCCCCTGGGCAGCCGAGAACAAGCTTCGGAGAGGTTGCACTCAAATGGACTTTTAAGTATGAAACCGAGGAGCGACAGCAATGATGGTGACACCGTTGCAAAGCTGACTGTGTGCTGAAGATGCCCAGCACATGCTTTCCCTCCTGGCTCTTCGACTCTGGGAGCAGACGGCAACCCTAACCCTAACCCTAACCCTACCCCTAACCCTAACCCTAACCCAACCCAAACCCAAACCCAAACCCAAAACCTAACCCTAACCCAACCCCTAACCCCTAGCCTAACCCTACCCCTAGCCCGTTTAACCACCCTGAACCGTTGCAAAGCTGACTGTGTGCTGAAGATGCCCAGCACATGCTTTCCCTCCTGGCTCTTCGGATCTGGGAGCAGAAGCCATACGTTCGTGCTCTAATCGCTCTGCCCCTGGGCAGCCGAGACCAAGCTACGAAGAGGTTGCAATCAAATGGACCTTTAGGTATGAAACCGAGGAGCGACAGCAATGATGGTGACACCGTTGCAAAGCTGACTGTGTGCTGAAGATGCCCAGCACATGCTAACCCTCCTGGCTCTTCTAACTCTAAGAAGCCAACGTTCGTGCACTAATCCTAACTGGGCCTAACCCTGCATTCAAATGGACCTGAAACCCTAACAGCCTAACCGTTGCAAAGCTAACTGTGTGCTGAAGATGCCTAAGCACATGCTTTCCCTCCTGGCTCTTAACCTGGGAGCAACCCTAACCCTAACCCTAACCCTAACCCTAACCCTAACCCTAACCCTAACCCTAACCCCCTAACCCTAACCCTAATGTAACCCTAATCTTTCCCCAACCGACTAACCCTAACCCTAACCCTAAACCTAACCCTAACCCTAAGCTTTCACCAGCTTTCCCTCCTGGCTCTTCGATTGTGGGAGCAGACGGCAACTGTTCGTGCTCTACTCACTGTGCAGCTGGGCAGCCGAGAGCAAGCTCCGAAGAGGGTGCATTCAAATGGACCTTTAGGTATGAAAGCGAGGAGCGACAGCAATGATGGTGACACCGTTGCAAAGCTGACTGTGTGCTGAAGATGCCCAGCACATGCTTTCCCTCCTGGCTCTTCGGATCTGGGAGCAGAAGCCAGACGTTCGTGCACTAATCACTGTGCCCCTGGGCAGCCGAGAACAAGCTTTGGAGACGTTGCATTCAAATGGACTTTTAGGTATGAAACCGAGGAGCGACAGCAATGATGGTGACACCGTTGCAAAGCTGACTGTGTGCTGAAGATGCCCAGCACATGCTTTCCCTCCTGGCTCTTCGGCTCTGGGAGCAGAGGCCAGACGTTCGTGCTCTACTAACTGTGCTGCTGGGCAGCCAAGAGCAACGAGCAGAGAAGTTGGATTCAAATGAACTTCTAGGTATGAAAGTGAGGAGCGACAGCAATGATGGACGCACTGGGTCAAAGCTGACTGTGTGCAGAAGATTCAGAGCACCAGCTTTCCCTCCTGGCTCTTCGATTGTGGGAGCAGACGGCAACTGTTCGTGCTCTACTCACTGTGCAGCTGGGCAGCCGAGAGCAAGCTCCGAAGAGGGTGCATTCAAATGGACCTTTAGGTATGAAACCGAGGAGCGACAGCAATGATGGTGACACCGTTGCAAAGCTGACTGTGTGCTGAAGATGCCCAGCACATGCTTTCCCTCCTGGCTCTTCGGATCTGGGAGCAGAAGCCAGACGTTCGTGCACTAATCGTTCTGCCCCTGGGCAGCCGAGAACAAGCTTCGGAGAGGTTGCACTCAATTGGACTTTTAGGTATGAAACCGAGGAGCGACAGCAATAATGGTGACAGCATTGCAAAGCTGACTGTGTGCTGAAGATGCCCCGCACATGCTTTCCCTCCTGGCTCTTCGACTGTGGGAGCAGAGGCCAACCTAACCCTAACCCTAACCCTAACTCACCCAACCCTAACCCTAACCCTGGGCCTAACCCTAAGAGCTAACCCCTAACCCTAACCCTAACCCTAACCCCTAACCCTAACCCTAACCCTAACCCTAACCCTAACACTAACCCTAACCCTAACTCTAACCCTAAGCTTTCACCAGCTTTCCCTCCTGGCTCTTCGATTGTGGGAGCAGACGGCAACTGTTCGTGCTCTACTCACTGTGCAGCTGGGCAGCCGAGAGCAAGCTCCGAAGAGGGTGCATTCAAATGGACCTTTAGGTATGAAACCGAGGAGCGACAGCAATGATGGTGACACCGTTGCAAAGCTGACTGTGTGCTGAAGATGCCCAGCACATGCTTTCCCTCCTGGCTCTTCGGCTCTGGGAGCAGAGGCCAGACGTTCGTGCTCTACTCACTGTGCTGCTGGGCAGAACAGAGCAAGCTCACAGAATAGGTTCAATCAAATGGACTTTTAGGTATGAAAGCGAGGAGCGACAGCAATGATGGTGACACCGTTGCAAAGCTGACTGTGTGCTGAAGATGCCCAGCACATGTTTTCCATCCTGGCTCTTCGGCTCTAAGAGCAGAGGCCAGACGTTCATGCACTAATCACTGTGCCCCTGGGCAGCCGAGAACAAGCTTTGGAGACGTTGCATTCAAATGGACTTTTACATATGAAACCGAGGAGCGACAGCAATGATGGTGACACCGTTGCAAAGCTGACTGTGTGCTGAAGATGCCCAGCACATGCTTTCCCTCCGGGCTCTTCGGCTCTGGGAGCAGAGGCCAGACGTTCATGCTCTACTGACTGTGCTGCTGGGCAGCCAAGAGCAACGAGCAGAGAAGTTGGATTCAAATGAACTTCTAGGTATGAAAGTGAGGAGCGACAGCAATGATGGATGCACTGGGTCAAAGCTGACTGTGTGCAGAAGATTCAGAGCACCAGCTTTCCCTCCTGGCTCTTCGACTGTGGGAGCAGACGGCAACTGTTCGTGCTCTACTCACTGTGCTGCTGGGCAGCCGAGAGCAAGCTCCGAAGAGGGTGCATTCAAATGGACCTTTAGGTATGAACCGAGGAGCGACAGCAATGATGGTGACACCGTTGCAAAGCTGACTGTGTGCTGAAGATGCCCAGCACATGCTTTCCCTCCTGGCTCTTCGGCTCTGGGAGCAGAGGCCAGACGTTCGTGCTCTACTGACTGTGCTGCTGGACAGCCAAGAGCAATGAGCGGAGAAGGTGGATTCAAATGAACTTCTAGGTATGAAAGTGAAAAGCGTCAGCAATGATGGAGGCACTGTTGCAAAGCTGACTGTGTGCTGAAGATGCCCAGCACATGCTTTCCCTCCTGGCTCCTCCACTGTGCTAGCAGACGGCAACCGTTCGTGCTCTACTCACTGTGCAGCTGGGCAGCCGAGAGCAAGCTCCGAAGAGGGTGCATTCAAATGGACCTTTAGGTATGAAAGCGAGGAGCGACAGCAATGATGGTGACACCGTTGCAAAGCTGACTGTGTGCTGAAGATGCCCAGCACATGCTTTCCCTCCTGGCTCTTCGGCTCTGGGAGCAGAG
This sequence comes from Pezoporus wallicus, assembly GCF_028554395.1. NCBI lineage: Eukaryota > Metazoa > Chordata > Aves > Psittaciformes > Psittacidae > Pezoporus > Pezoporus wallicus. The sequence goes on from NW_026638634.1 coordinate 3,530, forward strand.
GCCAGACGTTCGTGCTCTAATCGCTGTGCTACTTGGCAGCTCAGAGCAAGCTCCGTAGAGGTTGCATTCGAGTGGACTTTTAGGTATGAAACCGAGGAGCGACAGCAATGATGGTGAAACCGTTGCAAAGCTAACTGTGGGCTTAAGATGCCCAGCACATGCTTTCCCTCCTGGCTCTTCGACTGTGGGAGCAGACGGCAACCGTTCGTGCTCTACTCACTGTGGTGCTGGGCAGCCGAGAGCAAGCTCCGAAGAGGGTGCATTCAAATGGACCTTTAGGTATGACACCGAGGAGCGACAGCAATGATGGTGACACCGTTGCAAAGCTGACTGTGTCCTGAAGATGCCCAGCACATGCTTTCCCTCCTGGCTCTTCGGATCTGGGAGCAGAGGCCAGAAGTTCGTGCTCTAATCTCTGTGCTACTT
>NW_026638635.1:0-4048 GCF_028554395.1 Pezoporus wallicus
GGGGTTGGGAGCGATTTTGGGGTGATTTTGGGGGATTTGGGGGTGGTTTTGGGGTGATTCGGGGTGGTTTTGGGGGGTTTTGGGGGGTTTTGGGGTGATTTGGGGGGTTGGGGTGGGGGGTGATTTAGGGGGGGGGGTTTGGGGGGGGAGCGATTTTGGGGTGATTTTGGGGGATTTAGGGGTGGTTTTGGGGTGATTGGGGTGGGGTTGGGGGGTTTGGGGTGAGTTGGGGGGTTGGGGGGGTTTGGGGTGATTTTGGGGTGGTTTTGGGTTGGGGGGGGGATTTGGGGGGTGGTTTTGGGGTGATTTAGGGGGGTTTGGGGGGGTTTGGGGGGGTTGGGAGCGATTTTGGGGTGATTTTGGGGGATTTAGGGGTGGTTTTGGGGTGATTTGGGGGGGTTGGGGTGGTTTTGGGGTGATTTGGGGGGGTTGTGTGATTTAGGGGCGGGTTTGGTGGTGAGTTAGGGGGGTTTGGTTTGGTTTTGGGATGATTTGGGGGGTTGGGGTGATTTGGGGGGGGGTGCGGTGTTTGGGGCTGCTTTGGGCTGGTTTTGGGGTGTTTTGGGGCCGTTTGGGGCCGCTGTGGGGCTCTCACCACGTCGCTCTTGGTGCTGTAGACCCGGCTCTCGAGGCTCTCCAGGGCCACCCACTTGACGGGCACGGGGGCCACGTGGCCCTGGCGGTAATACTGCCCCCCCGCAAGGCGCTTGGCCAGCCCGAAGTCAGCCACCAGCACCCGCAGGTGCTCGTCCAACCTGGGGGGCAATGGGCACCTCAATGGGACCTCAATGGGCACCTCAATGGGGGCCTCAATGGGGGCCTCAATGGGGACCTCAATGGGGGCCTCAATGGGGACCTCAATGGGGACCTCAATGGGGACCTCAATGGGGGCCTCAATGGGCACCTCAATGGGGGCCTCAATGGGGGCCTCAATGGGGACCTCAATGGGGGCCTCAATGGGGATCTCAATGGGGATCTCAATGGGCACCTCAATGGGACCTCAATGGGACCTCAATGGGGACCTCAATGGGCACCTCAATGGGACCTCAATGGGTGCCTCAATGGGGACCTCAATGGGGGCCTCAATGGGGACATCAATGGGGATCTCAATGGGACCTCAATGGGGGCCTCAATGGGGATCTCAATGGGGACATCAATGGGGATCTCAATGGGGATCGCAATGGGACCTCAATGGGGATCTCAATGGGGATCTCAATGGGCACCTCAATTGGGGCCTCAATGGGGGCCTCAATGGGACCTCAATGGGGGCCACAATGGGGACCTCAATGGGGATCTCAATGGGCACCCAATGGGGATCTCAATGGGGATCTCAATGGGGACCTCAATGGGGACCTCAATGGGGGCCTCAATGGGACCTCAATGGGGGCCTCAATGGGGACATCAATGGGGATCTCAATGGGGATTTCAATGGGGATCTCAATGGGCACCTCAATTGGGGCCTCAATGGGGGCCTCAATGGGACCTCAATGGGGATCTCAATGGGGATCTCAATGGGCACCCAATGGGGGCCTCAATGGGGACATCAATGGGACCTCAATGGGGAACTCAATGGGGATCTCAATGGGACCTCAATGGGGATCTCAATGGGGATCTCAATGGGGACCTCAATGGGACCTCAATGGGGAACTCAATGGGGAACTCAATGGGACCTCAATGGGGATCTCAATGGGGACCTCAATGGGGATCTCAATGGGGACCTCAATGGGGATCGCAATGGGACCTCAATGGGGATCTCAATGGGGACCTCAATGGGCACCTCAATTGGGGCCTCAATGGGGGCCTCAATGGGACCTCAATGGGGGCCTCAATGGGGGCCTCAATGGGGACCCAATGGGCACCTCAATGGGGACCTCAATGGGGATCTCAATGGGGACATCAATGGGGATCTCAATGGGGATCTCAATGGGCACCTCAATTGGGGCCTCAATGGGGGCCTCAATGGGACCTCAATGGGGGCCACAATGGGGACCTCAATGGGGATCTCAATGGGGACCTCAATGGGGATCTCAATGGGGATCTCAATGGGCACCCAATGGGGATCTCAATGGGGACCTCAATGGGGATCTCAATGGGGATCTCAATGGGGGCCTCAATGGGGATCTCAATGGGGACCTCAATGGGACCTCAATGGGGACCTCAATGGGGATCTCAATGGGGATCTCAATGGGGATCTCAATGGGGACCTCAATGGGGATCGCAATGGGACCTCAATGGGGATCTCAATGGGGACCTCAATGGGCACCTCAATTGGGGCCTCAATGGGGGCCTCAATGGGGACCCAATGGGGACCTCAATGGGGGCCTCAATGGGGACCTCAATGGGGACCTCAATGGGCACCCAATGGGGATCTCAATGGGGATCTCAATGGGGATCTCAATGGGGACCTCAATGGGGGCCACAATGGGGACCTCAATGGGGATCTCAATGGGGATCTCAATGGGCACCCAATGGGGATCTCAATGGGGACCTCAATGGGGATCTCAATGGGGATCTCAATGGGCACCCAATGGGGATCTCAATGGGGGCCTCAATGGGGATCTCAATGGGGACCTCAATGGGACCTCAATGGGGACCTCAATGGGGATCTCAATGGGGATCTCAATGGGGACCTCAATGGGGATCGCTTTGGGACCTCAATGGGGATCTCAATGGGGACCTCAATGGGCACCTCAATTGGGGCCTCAATGGGGACCTCAATGGGGACCTCAATGGGACCTCAATGTGGACCTCAATGGGGGCCTCAATGGGACCTCAATGTGGACCTCAATGGGGGCCTCAATGGGACCTCAATGGGGGCCACAATGGGGACCTCAATGGGGATCTCAATGGGGACCTCAATGGGGATCTCAATGGGGATCTCAATGGGGATCGCAATGGGATCTCAATGGGGATCTCAATGGGGATCTCAATGGGGATCTCAATGGGGATCGCAATGGGATCTCAATGGGGATCTCAATGGGGATCTCAATGGGGGTCTCAATGGGCACCTCAATTGGGGCCTCAATGGGGGCCTCAATGGGCACCTCAATGGGACCTCAATGGGGGCCTCAATGGGGACCCAATGGGCACCTCAATGGGGACCTCAATGGGGACCTCAATGGGCACCCAATGGGGACACCCTGCCCCACACCCTGCCCCACACCCTGCCCCCCCGCCCCACGCCGTGCCCCACATGCAGTTCCTGGCCGCCAGGTCCCGGTGGATGAAGCTCCGCAGGCTCAGATATTCCATCCCGGCAGCGATGTCCCGCAGGAAGCGCAGCAGCGTCCCCAGGGCCAGCGCCTGCGCCCAGAGGGACCCATAGAGACCCATAGGGACCCATAGAGACCCATAGAGACCCATAGGGAGCCATAGGGAGCCATAGAGACCCATAGGGACCCATAGGGACCCATAGGGAGCCATAGAGACCCATAGAGAGCCATAGAGACACCATAGACACCATAGAGACCTATAGAGACCCATAGAACCCCATAGAGAAACAGAGAGACCCACAGAGCCCCATAGAGCCCATAGAGCCCTATAGAGCCCATAGACACCATAGACCCCCATTGACATCCCCCATTACCCCATAACCCCCATTCCCCCCATTACCCCATTGCCCCCATTCCCCCCATTCCCCCATTCCCCCCATTACCCCATTGCCCCCATTACCCCATAACCCCCATTGACCCCATTACCCCATTGCCCCCATTACTCCATTACCCCCATTGCCCCCATTACTCCATTACCCCATTACCCCATAACCCCCATCACCCCCATTACCCCCATTGCCCCATTACCCCCATTACCCCATTACCCCCATAGACCCCCATTGTCCCCTTTGCCCCCATTGCCCCATTACCCCCATTGCCCCCATTACCCCATAACCCCCATTACCCCCATGAACGGGAGCACAACGATGGGGCCGGGAGGTCCCCCGTCCCCCCAGGGCTGCAGGCACACACCTGCAGCTCCGGTTACCCCATGGCGCCCCATAGAGCCCATGGAGCCCCATAGAGACCCATAGAGCCCATGGAGACCATAGAGA
>NW_026638636.1:0-401 GCF_028554395.1 Pezoporus wallicus
AGTAATTCCACTGATCGGGTTTGTATCTGTAGGAAGCCTGAATATCAATGTAGGTCACAAACCTGCCTGGGCAATGTGAGACATAAGCTGCAAGAAAAGAAGACACACTGGGGGTAGAGAAGGGTAAGGAAAGTCAGTGCAATCAGAAAGCAAGAAAAAAGGCCACCTGCCAAACTGCCCTGTTCTATGGAATTGCCTTCAGTAATGCTTACTGCAGCATTTGGAAAGGGACACAATGCATTTGCCAGTGCATTTTGAAGGGTATGAATTTTAAAATCAAACAAATGTACGTCTAGTTCTTAAGCACCATGACTAAGAGGACAGCATGTATTGATATTTAAGTTCTAATACTGTGATTGGTGACACTGCAAACACAAAACAAAGCAAAACAAGAAAACCAA
>NW_026638637.1:0-3997 GCF_028554395.1 Pezoporus wallicus
CTGGCTTGAGCTATATCTAACCCTTTTTTTTTTGCGCAATACTGACTCTTTTTAAGCCATTTTGGCCATTCCCAAACCCTTTCTGTCCAGGTCTTACCAATTTCTTTCTATTTGTAACCTGGTTTTGCCCTTTCCTCACATGGTTTAAACCATTTTTGGCCCTTTCTAACGCATTTTAAGTCTTTTTTGGCTATTTCTAAACAACTGCTGGTCGTTCTTACCTTATTTTTGCCCATTTTTTCTTGAAGGTTTTATTCCATTTTTGGCTAAATGTGAACTATTTATGGAAGGTTCTTGCCTGGTTTAAGCTTTTCCTTGCTATTTCTAAACTGGCTTGAGCTATTTCTAACCCTTTTTTTGTGCAATACTGACTCTTTTTAAGCCATTTCGGCCATTCCCAAACCCTTTCTGTCAGATCTTACCAATTGCTTTCTATTTCTAACCTGGTTTTGCCCTTTCCTGACTTGGTTTAAACCATTTTTGGCCCTTTCTAACTCATTTTAATTCTTTTTTGGCTATTTCTAAACAATTGCTGGACATTCTTATCTATTTTTCCTATTTCTTAGTAATTTTATGCATTGTTGACTAAGTCTGAACAGTTTCTGGCCATTTCTAGTTTGGTTTGACCTTTTCCTAGCTATTTCTAAACTGGCTTGAGCTATTTCTAACCCTTTTTTGCCCAATTCTAACTCTTCTTAAGTCATTTTGGCCATTTCCAAACCATTTTTGTCCTGTTCTTACCAATTGATTTCTGTTTCTAAACCATTTTTACCCTTTTCTAACCTGGTTTAAACCATTTTTGGCTCTTTCTGACCCTTTTAAGGTTTTTTTTTGGCTATTTCTAAACAATTGCTGGTCATTCTTGTCTTATTTTTGCCCATTTCTTGCAGGTTTTGTTCCATTTTTGGCTAAATGTGAACTATTTATGGAAGTTTCTAGTCTGGTTTAAGCTTTTCTTACCTGTTTCTGAACTGGCTTGAGCTATATCTAACCCTTTTTTTGTGCAATACTGACTCTTTTAAGCCATTTTGGCCATTCCCAAACCCTTTCTGTCAGGTTCTTACCAATTTCTTTCTATTTGTAACCTGGTTTTGCCCTTTCCTCACTTGGTTTAAACCATTTTTAGCCCTTTCTAACTCATTTTAAGTCTTTTTTGTCTATTTCTAAACAACGGCTGGTCGTTCTTACCTTATTTTTGCCCATTTTTTCTTGCAGGTTTTATTCCATTTTTGGCTAAATCTGAACTATTTATGGAAGTTTCTAGTCTGGTTTAAGCTTTTCTTACCTATTTCTAAACTGGCTTGAGCTATATCTAACCCTTTTTTTTTTGCGCAATGCTTACTCTTTTTAAGCCATTTTGGCTATTTTCAAACCCTTTTTCAACATTTCTTACCAATATATTTCCATTTCTAACCCATTTTGGCCCTTTCCTGACTTGGTTTAACCCATTTTTCCTTCTTTATATCCCATTTTAAATCTTTTTTTTCTATTTCTAAGCAATTGCTGGTCATTTTTGTCTTACTTTTGCCCATTTCTTTCAGGTTTTATTCCTTTTTTGCCTAAATCGGAACTATTTATGGAAGTTTCTAGCCTGGTTTAAGCTTTTCTGAGCTATTTCTAACCCTTTTTTTGCACAATACTGACTCTTTTTAAGCCATTTTGGCCATTCCCAAACCCTTTCTGTCCAGGTCTTACCAATGTCTTTCTATGTCTAACCTGCTTTTTGCCCTTTCGTCACATGGTTTAAACCATTTTTGGCCCTTTCTAACCCATTTTAAGTCTTTTTTGGCTATTTCTAAACAATTGCTGGTCATTCTTATCTTATTTTTGCCCATTTCTTGCAGGTTTCATTCCATTTTTGGCTAAATCTGAACTATTTATGGAAGTTTCTAGCCTGGTTTAAGCTTTTCTTAGTTATTTTTAAACTCGCTTGAGCTATATCTAACCCTTTTTTTGCGCAGTACTGACTCTTTTTAAGTCGTTTTGGCCATTTCCAAACCCTTTCTGTCCAGTTCTTACTAATTTCCTGTCATTTGTAACCCATTTTTGCCCTTTCCTCACTTGGTTTAAACCATTTTTGGCTTTTTCTAACCCATTTTAAGTCTTTTTTGGCTATTTCTAAACAATTGCTGGTCATTCTTTCTTATTTTTACCCATTTCTTGCAGGTTTTATTCCTTTTTTGGCAATTTCTGAATGATTTATGGAAGTTTCTAGCCTGGTTTAAGCTTTTCTTAGCTATTTCTAAACTGGCTTGAGCTGTTTCTAACCCTTTTTGCCCAGTTCTAAAACTTTTTAAGTCATTTTGTCCATTTCCAAACCATTTTTGTCAATTTCTTACTAATTTCCTGTCATTTCTAACCCATTTTTGCCCTTTTCTCACTTGGATTAAACCATTTTTGGCCCTTTCTAAACCCATTTTAAGTCTTTTTTGACTATTTCTAAACAATTGCTGGTCATTCTTCTCTTATTTTTGCCCATTTCTTGCCAGTTTTAAGCCATTTTATGGCAATTTCTGAACTATTCATGGAAGTTTCTAGCCTGGTTTAAGCTTTTCTTACCTATTTCTAAACTGGCTTGAGCTATATCTAACCCTTTTTTGCGCAATACTGACTCTTTTTAAGCCATTTTGGCCATTCCCAAACCCTTTCTGTCCAGTTCTTACCAATTTCCTTCTATTTCTAACCCATTTTTGCCGTTTCCTGACTTGGTTTAAACCATTTTTGCTCTTTCTAAACCATTTTAAGTCTTTTTTGGCTATTTCTAAGCAATTGCTGGTCATTCTTCTCTTATTTTTGCCCATTTCTTGCCAGTTTTAAGCCATTTTATGGCAATTTCTGAACTATTTTTGGAAGTTTCTAACCTGGTTTAAACTTTTCTTACCTATTTCTAAACTGGCTTGAGTATTTCTAACCCTGTTTTGCACAATACTGACTCTTTTTAAGCATTTTGGCCATTCCCAAACCATTTTTCTCCATTCCTTAGAAATTTCTTTCTATTTCTAACCTGGTTTTGCCTTTTCCTGACTTGGTTTAAACCATTTTTGGCTTTTTCTAACCCCTTTTAAATCTTTTTTGGCTATTTCTAAGCAATTGCTGGTCATTCTTATCTTTTCCCATTTCTTGCAGCTTTTATTCCATTTTTGGCTAAATCTGAACTATTTATGGAAGTTTCTAGTCTGGTTTAAGCTTTTCTTACTTATTTTTAAACTGGCTTGAGCTATTTCTAACCCTTTTTTGCGCAATACTGACTCTTTTAAGCCATTTTGGCCATTCCCAAACCCTTTCTGTCAGGTTCTTACCAATTTCTTTCTATTTGTAACCTGGTTTTGCCCTTTCCTCACTTGGTTTAAACCATTTTTGGCCCTTTCTAACGCATTTTAAGTCTTTTTTGGCTATTTCTAAACAACTGCTGGTCGTTCTTACCTTATTTTTGCCCATTTTTTCTTGCAGGTTTTATTCCATTTTTGGCTAAATCTGAACTATTTATGGAAGTTTCTAGCCTGGTTTAAGCTTTTCTTACCTATTTCTAAACTGGCTTGAGCTATATCTAACCCTTTTTTTTGCGCAATACTGACTCTTTTTAAGCCATTTTGGCCATTTTCAAACCATTTTTCAACATTTCTTACCAATTTATTTCTATTTCTAACCCATTTTGGCCCTTTCCTGACTTGGTTTAACCCATTTTTGTTTCTTTATATCCCATTTTAAATCTGGACATTCTTATCTTATTTTTGCCAATTTCTTACCAGTTTTATGCCATTTTTTTACTAAGTCTGAACAGTTTCTTGCCATTTCTAGTTTGGTTTAAGCTTTTTGTAGCTATTTCTAAACTGGTTTAGACTAGTTCTAACCCTTTTTTGCCATTTGTGAAAAGAAAATGTGCTCATTTGATTTTGGGTGGTTGTTTATTCATATCTCCTTTAATATTGCAAAGCCAGCCATAATGTGCTGACAGTTTACAAGCTTTATGAAATATCAAAGTAATTATTTAGACTTT